>NC_057814.1:315685117-315693349 GCF_018294505.1 Triticum aestivum | reverse complement strand
GGGGGGGGGGGGCCTTTGCGTGCAGGTTCCCATACATAGGCAAGATCCTCGAGGACGATAACCTTAAGTGTAAAAGGAAATAACCCAAGGCTCTGAATGACTTAGCTTTTCTGTTGACGAGCCGGCGTCGTTCCTCCAGCTGCCTTCTTCTCAGAAACCGAAAGCGATGAAGAACGGCTAGGCTAACTACTAGACCAGATTCTCACAATTGCGCCCCCTACCTGGCGCGCAAAAGATGTCGGTGTGGAACGACACCTATGGGATCACAAGAATCCCTACTACGGTTGCCGGGGCACAGGGTTGCGAGGAGAGCAGGGCTAGTAGACAGCACAGGAATCGTTTACCCAGGTTCGGGCCGCAAGGATGCGTAAAACCCTAGTCCTGCTTTGGTGGGTGTATTTCTGAGAGTTCTTGAGCTCTCGAACTAGCCGTGGTCAGTGCGTGGTTCGAAAGAACCGACTCCTCTCCAGTATGCCATGGGCCTCCTTTTATAGTTGAAAGGGGCTGCCACAGACACACAGGAGGTGGAAAGGCGCACAGTGCCCTGAGCTTATCGCTCGTATTACAGGACAAGACGCATTTAATGCATGCTTAGGTGTCCCCTTGCTTTATTGGGGACGGGGGCGAGGCCTGTCCCGTCCATCGCCGCTCCTCCTTGCCTTGACAGGCGCCCTGGCCAGTGAGGTGCATGGTGCCATGTAGGCAGTCAGGCAGCTGAGGTGCGCGGTGGCGGAGCCTTCAGGAAGATCTGCATGCCGCCACGCAGGCGCTTGATGAGTTGGCCTGGGAGCTGCATGTTGCCACGCAGGTGCCTGCCCAGCTGGTTGGGTTGGCAGCTGCATGTGAATGGTGGTGGAAGCTTATTTGGAGCGGGTTTGGCGGTGGCCCAGCTGGTGTCCTTGGCGAGGGTCTTGCCGGGTGGCCCGGCAAGGGTCTTGCCGTGGCGTGCTGTCGAACCCCGGCAAGGACCTTGCCGGGGGTCTGGTGGCCTTCCTTGGCAGGGATCTTGCCGAGAATCGTCGTCTTCTGATCCTCATCTGATCTTGAATATGTCTTCACAAAGATCTGCATGCCACCACAGAGGTGCCTTCCCGAGCCCTGGCCCCATGTTGATGACGGCGTTGGGAGCCGTGGGCTCAAGGGTGGCTCGCTCTGTGGGTGTGGGGCGAGCTGTCCCGGCAAGGGTCTTGCCGGGGCCGCGGGGCCGCTGAGGCCGCCCGGCAAGGGTCTTGCCGGGGGAACCTGCTTTGCCCCTCTGCTCTTTGTGGTCTTGGCCTTGGCGTTGCTTTGATTGTCTTGGGCTTCGGTCTTACCTTGTCTCACCTCCCCTGTTCTGCTTGGTGTGGTCGTGGGCGCGGCTCTGACTGCCTGTGCACAGGTAAAGGGGTACAAAAGCGTGCCCCTCTTTTTGTACACCGACAAAGCGGGAGCGCCCGATCCGCATCTGACGGTGCCCGGGAGTCTCCGCGTGGCGTGTGCGCTTCTGATTCAAGCGGGAGCGCCCAATCAGCATTTGATGGTGCCCAGGAGTCTCCGCCTGGCGCGCGCGCTTATGATTCAAGCGGCTCCGTCCAATCATCATCCAGTGGCCAAGCCGTCTCGACGCCCAGCGCCTGTGCTGCATCGTCCTCGCCGGGCTCTGCGCCGGTCGCTGCTGGGCCACTCACTCGTGGTCGCGCAGGTGTCTTCCGCCCCAACAAGCAGTACGACGACTATGTGCTGGTCGCCACTTCCACAACCTCGCTGGACATCTCACCTCTCCCCAAGTCGGTGCGATCTGCCCTATGCGACCCCAACTAGCTCGCTGCCATGCGTGACAAGTTCGCCGCCCTCATCGGCAATCACACTTGGGAGCTCGTGCCCCGTCCTCCGCGCGCCAACATCATCACCAGAAAAATGAGTTTTCCGGCATAAAACTCGCGCCGACAGCACCCTCGAATGGTACAAAGCCCGTTGGGTCGTCCGCGGCTTCCATCAACACCCCGGTGTCGACTACAGCGAAACTTTCTCCCCCGTCGTCAAGCCTACTACAATCCGGACGGTGCTCACGCTTGCAGCCTCGCGCGGATGGGCCATCAACCAACTTGACGTGAAGAACGCCTTCGTTCATGGCGAGCTTGACGAGGAAGTTTTCTGCCTCCAGCCCGCTGGCTTCATCGACTCCGGCAAGCCGAACCATGTCTGCCGCCTTTCGCGATCGCTTTACGGTCTCAAACAGGTGCCGCGGGCCTGGTTTCTGCGCTTCGCCGGTTTCCTGCGCACCATCGGCTTCATTACGACTCGCTCCGACACGTTGTTGTTCACCTACCACGACGCCGATGGCACCGCCTACTTGTTTCTTTACGTGGACGACATCGTCCTTACTGCCTCGACCGCGTCGCTTCTCCGACTCGTCATCACCAAGCTCACTGCCGAATTCGCCATGAAGGACCTCGGGGCTCTTCACTTCTTCCTCGGCATCCGCGTCTCGCGGTCGTCTACTGGCTTCTTCCTCTCGCAAGAGTAGTACGCCGACAACATTCTCGAGCGTGCCGACATGGACAACTGCAAGCCAGCCATCACCCTGGTCGACACCAAGGCCAAGCTTCCCTCCGCTGTTGGTCTTCTTGTCGCTGATCCCACCGTGTACCGCAGCTTGGCCGGTGCCCTGTAGTACCTGATGATCATCAGGACCGAGCTTGCCTACTCCGTGCTGCAAATATGCCTCCACATGCATGCCCCGCGGGAGTGTCACCGCGCGCTCCTCAAGCGCACGCTGCGCTACGTCCGCGGCACCAGTGCACTTGGTCTTCATCTCCATGCATCTTCGGCGCTTGATCTCCGTGTCTACACGGATGCCGACTGGGTCGGCTGCCCCGACACGCGTTGTTCTACCTCCGGCTTCTGTGTGTTCCTCGGTGACGCCCTTGTCAGCTGGTCGTCCAAGCGCCAGGCCACTGTCTTGTCTTCCTCTGCCGAAGCTGAGTACCGTGGCGTGGCCAATGCCGTCGCCGAGTGCATGTGGCTTCAACAGCTGCTCGGTGAGCTCCACTGTCCACTCCGCTCCGCCACGCTAGTCTTCTGCGACAATGTGTCACCCGTCTACCTCTCCAGCAACCATGGACACCACCGGCGTACCAAGCATATCGAGCTGGACATCCTCTTCATCCGGGAGCGCGTGGCTCTCGGCGAGTTCCGCGTCCTTCACGGCCCTACGCGTCAGCAGTTCACCGACGTAATGACGAAAGGATTGCCCACTGATGTCTTCAGGGAATTTCGCTCCAGCTTGTGCGTCTCTACACCCGATGCTCCAGCTGCGAAGAGGGGGGGTTAGCATATAGAGTGTGAGTGCGCGTGTGCATGGTCACCGCGCCTGTACGTGGCCTAGGTAGTGCGTGAGTGGGCTTGTGTACGTGCAAGTAGTGGCACACGATCTGGCCTCCGTGGCGTCCTATAACTGTATATATACGCCCTCAGATGGCTAATGCAAAGTGTGTTGAATCTCATTCCCGCTTACAGGGAGGGCTTAGGGAGAGCTCGAGGGAGCTCTAGCTCCATGCCAATGGAGGAGACAGAGGCGGCAGGTCATGGGCAAGCTCGACGGGGACTAAACGAAGGTGAGATAAGGCGGTGCAGAGGCACCAGAAGCTGCAGACGATCACAAGCTACCTGTAGGACATTAATAGAGGTCGAGACGATGAGGGAGACGACGGGAACCAGGGCGACAACGCGCCAGAGCACGGGTTTAGCTGATTCACCCCGTGGTCACCGCGTGAGCTAGCTCAACCGGCGCGTCATGACCGGGCCGACCATGTCTAGTAGAATGACCTTAGTGCCCTGAGTTCAAAGGCGGTAACAACTGGGTCCAGGGGCAAAGAAGTGATTTGCAGGAGGAGCCAAAACATTTTGGCAGCAAGGTGTTTGATGCCATTTGTTGGGAGGATTAGACTGAGATTTGACTGGGCTTATCACTCACTAAGGTGAGTAAGATGGCAAGGTTTAAGCTCATACTGAGGGGTTTAGCTAGTACTTGTAGTGTGTCACGACCGGTTTTTCAATAAAATAATTATTGAGAAACCAATCCCTGTTACGGACCAGCGAGGAAGAATTCCTTCTCACTGATAGACAATACATTGGTCACAGAAGAAAAAAATACCAGGAGTACTAAATATAATACAAAGTTGAGCAGAGACTGCCCAACAATTTATTACATGCACGCCGATAAAACAATACGGCGGATAGGGTGGCAGACTACTAATTCACGATAATGATGATGGTGGAGATATCACCGTGAGGCGAGTGATATGTCTCCAGAAGACTACAGCTCTTCGAGCATCGGAGTGAGACTCGAGAAGACTTATTGCGGGTGGCGGAAGCGTATACAATACAAGTGACCAAAATCCGGGATCGCGCAGGACTGACTGGGACTCCTCTAGGCATCGGACACGCTATCAAACTCTTCATCCAAGAGATCGCCTTCGTCAACATCTGGCCAAATCAACAAGCCAGGTGAGTACTATGAAAGTACTCGCAAGACAGTTCGGACATAAGGTATAACAAATGCAAACATGAAACACATGAATAAGTTAACCAGTGCGATCAGACATAGAGATAATAAATACTGGGTGCCAAGCGAGGGTCTGAATGACGCCTCGAGCGGAAACTGCCGAATAGTAATACGGGTGCCAAACGAGTGTCTGAAAGACTCCTCGAGAGGAAAATGCGGAATAATAATACAGGTGCCAAACGAGTGTCTGAAAGACTCCTCGAGCGGAAAATGCGGAATAATAATGCAGGTGCCAAACGAGTGTCTGAAAGACTCCTCGAGCGGAAAATGCGGAATAATAATGCAGGTGCCAAACGAGTGTCTGAAAGACTCCTCGAGCGGAAAATGCGGAATAATAATACAGGTGCCAAACGAGTGTCTGAAAGACTCCTCGAGCGGAAAATGCGGAATGATAATGCCACAGTCGGGCGTCGGGGCGACACCACATAAAGGGCTTATAACAGAAAGTAAAGGCAGTGCATGCCGCAGTCGGACGTCTGAGCGACATCACATAAAGGGCTTATATCGAAAGTGAGAAACGAGTACACGCCACAGTCGGACGTCTGCGCGACGTCACCTAAAGGGCTTATATCACATTTCATTATTACAACAGCTCGGAGACATAAATTATCACAAGCATGAGACACAAAATAAAGCTTGTCCATCCACTGGAATAACAATAAAACCTGAGATTTTACCACTTGAGCTTGTTCACCGGGGACAAGTTTTTCACATGGATAGATATGGATATAATGTATACACTACTGATCATGGATACGATGATTTGGAAAGAATTGATTCTGCAGAGTTTGTACTTAACCACAGCCAACGGATTTCAGTAGTCACGGGGACTAGTTCCGTCTACGGTGTTCTGGAAGGAACACGTCTAACCAGTACACACCCAATTCAACCATCCGAAGCCAGGGATCACCCTCGGCAACATTCAAGAAAAACCTTGAGTCGGGGAGGCTACAACCTCGCGTAGCATGGGATCCAATTTCTATACGCGCGCTATAAGGGGGTGCCCCCCCTCTCGGTCCCAACCGGAAACACCCATGCCCCCTGACCGAATGACTGGCTTTAATCCTGGGCCAAGGTACCATCATCCCGGCCTCTCTGTTTGGTGTGTACACGGAAAGAGGTTACCAACTTACTAAACCGTATCCTGGCAATGAGACATGTGGTAGCACGGAAAGGGGAAGGGACGATAACACGGCTCCAACCATGTTAACGTCGGAAAAGTCGGATGACACAAGGCTGGCATGCTACAACAGTACCACCTTGCTGCCCTTCATGTCACCACATGATTAGGCCACCTCTCATCAGAGGTCATCGCAACTTTGGAACATGCGGGAAAAGATCGATAACGTGGCTCCAACCATGTTAACGTCGAAGAAAGTCGGATGACGCAAGGCTAGCATGCTACAATAGTACCACCTTGCTGCCCTTCATGTCACTACATGATTAGGCCACCTCTCATCAGAGTTCATCGCAACTTCGGAACAACCGGGTCGTTGCCTTACGAGCAACGAGATATTTACCGACACTCATATGCCACACACAAACTTTCACATGAACATGCAAAACTTCTTCCATATCAAATGTCCAAACATGCTTGCCTGGTTCGGAGAAGTCGGAATCTAGCTCGGTGAAGTTCGCGGCTCCGTCACCTCTCCCGGAACCTACGGCAATCACGAAACGGGTACTAACGTGAAAACCAACACATGCACAGAAACTTTGCCAAATATTTCCCAAATAAATCCCATAAAAAAAACTAGACAAAATTTTAAGAATGTCAGAAAAAGAATCACTCAAAAATACCTTTTTATTAAAAAGTTATAAAGGTTTCTGTCCAGGAACCTTTCTGTAATGAAACAGAAAAGTTCCAGGGTTTTAACTGAGAAAACAGAAAACGGTTCGTTTGGAAATGCGCAAGTGCAAGAGAGAAGACGTATTTTGCCCGAAGGCGTCAACAGAAAACGGTTCGGGGAAATAGAACAGAGGCTGACACGCGGGGCCCGCATGTCAGGTTTGAAAAGGCTCGCCGGCGCCCGAAGACGGCGGTGGACGCCGGTGTCGAACCATGGCGAGTTAGGAGAAACGGAGGGTACCAAGAGCTTCGGTGTCTTCTTCCGCGTCGGTGGGTGGTGGACTCGTCCAACGGGGAGCACCACGTCGACAGCGACACTATCTCCGGCGGACGGCGGCTCGGGTGAGGATGGGGAACTCCGGTGGAGGGCTGCAAGCTTCAAATTGAAGTGTGGGTCAGAACGAGAGATGCATGGTGAAGTTACTGGCAAGAGAATGGAGGCTGTGGAGCACACACGGGGGCGAATCGGGCTGGATCCCGTGGCGGGTCGCGGCGGCCGGAGTCGAGGAAGGAGACCTCCTCGGGGCTCTTCCAGTGGCTAGGCGTGCTCTAGAGGAAGTGTAGAGCTGGTGGGTGCTCGAGTTGAAGCTCGGGACCTCTATTTATAGGCAGATCGACGGGGTGGCCGTGAACGGAGAATCTCCGGCGAGCGATTACGGCGGATCAGTGGGTTGGCAGAGGGTTTGAGCGGTCGGGCAGCATCGGTGGATGTTACGGGACTCGTTTTGCAGCTAAACGGAGCTGGCCCTGGCGTAATGGCGTCTGCCCACGGTGAGGTGACCGCACGGGCTCAACGGCGGCAGAGAGCGCGCTCCGCGCCCTGCGGTTCACGACGAGAGCGGCAGCGCATTGGGGGAGTGGACGGCCACGCGGCGGGCTCCGGTGGTTTGGGCGGTGCTGGGTGGAGTCGTCGGCGCCGTGTCTCCCGCTGGCGTCCGCAAAGCCGCCGCCGGCGTCGGTCACGGGGCGGCGCACCTCCTGCTGCCCGTCGCCAACGCCCGCAAGGTGCCAGGTGCTCGTGCGGTGCAGGAACAAGTGGGCGAGGACGAGGAGCAAGGCGACGCGGCGGTACTGGCGAGATCGATGCCCGTTTCTGAAGAAAACGACAGCAAGCACTGAACTGAAACTCTGAAGTTACTGAAACTTGACAGTGACCATGCATTGCAGGTGTTCGACAGTAGGTTTTGGTAAAGAGGTAAATTTTGCTGGAGCTGTAACTTGGTGAGATGACCACTCAAAGCACCCAGGGGCTGCATGAATTTATTTGGAATTTTTGGAGAAGGTTTTGAATGAATTTCACCAAATTTGCCAAATCTGGTCCAAACTTGCAGCTGATGTAGTTTGAAAATTTTGAACTGGAGACCAGTGGATCTTCATGGTTCTAGGTTGAGGGTTCAAAGGACTAGGAGGGGAAAGAAGTTTGGTGGTAAAAGTCCAAACAGAAAATGGAGTTCCTTTGTAAATCTCCAAGAGGTAGAATAGAAGGCAGAAAATATTTGAATAGAATTTGAATGGAAAATAAATACATGGGGAGGTTCAACTTGCTGGATTTGATGTAAATCATGATCCAGAGGTGAGGGAGTGTTTAGGAGAGAGGATTTGCACTTATGCCATGGCAAGAAGGAATAGTTGAAAGTGGCAAAGTACCTTCCAAAAGCCATAGTGCAAATTCAGAAAAAGGTTTTCAAAAGTTCTTTTCCCAAATGAAAAAAAAAAATTGTCTTGAGTCCAAATGAAGAGCAAGAACTCCCAAGGTCAAAGGCAGATCTTGGGTGAATCCAAATAAAATTTTTGCCATAAAGAAAATATATGAGAGGGAGAGTTCTCTTGAAGAAAA
>NC_057814.1:315649142-315684763 GCF_018294505.1 Triticum aestivum | reverse complement strand
AAATAGATATGGATACTCTACTCGAAGGAAATCCTCCCTTTCCCATGTAGCTTCATCCTCAGTGTGGTTGCTCCACTGAACCCTGAAAAACTTTGTCGTTTTCTGACGGGTCCTCCGTTCAGACTCTTCTAAAATCTTTACTGGCCTTTCTCTGTAGGTGAGATCTGGTTGTATATCAGTGTCCTCATGAGGTACATGTATTTCTGGGTTGCTTACACATTTCCTCAACTGCGAGACGTGGAATACGTCATGGACGTCTGACAGCTCCTTGGGTAGGTCTAGCTGGTAGGCTACCGTGCCTCTTCGTGCCTTCACACAAAATGGTCCAATAAATCTTGGGGCTAGTTTCCCCTTTATTTTGAACCGTTGCAGACCCCTCATAGGAGATACTCGGAGGTATACGGAATCACCAGGTTCAAAGCTGACCTCACGATGCTTCTGATCATAGTAGCTCTTTTGTCGGCTCTGTGCTTTCTTGAGTCTGTCCCTGATTTGTTTAACTTTTTCCTCGGCCTCCTTAAGCATATCTGGGCCGAAGATACGGCTGTCACCTGTTTCTGACCAATTCAATGGGGTACGACACCTCCGTCCGTACAATGCTTCAAAGGGTGCCATTTGCAAGCTTGCTTGGTAACTGTTGTTGTACGCAAATTCGGCATAGGGCAAACTCTCTTTCCAACTGGATCCATAGGTGAGTACACAGGCTCTTAGCATATCCTCTAGGATTTGGTTTACATGCTTTGTTTGTCCATCTGTCTGAGGGTGGTATGCTGTACTGAAAGCCAGTTGTGTGCCCAGAGCTTGTTGTAGGTGTTCCCAAAATTTGGAGACGAATTGGGTGCCTCGGTCAGATATTATAGTCTTTGGGACTCCGTGCAAGCAAACTATACGGGAGAGATAGAGTTTTGCCAGTCTTTGTGTGGAGTAGGTAGTCTTCACGGGAATGAAGTGTCCAACCTTGGTTAGTCGGTCTGTGATGACCCATATGGCGTCATTTCCGCGTTGCGATCGGGGTAATCCGACAATGAAGTCCATTCCGATTTCATCCCATTTCCACTCCGGTATCCTGTTAGGCTGGAGTAGCCCTGCTGGCTTTTGGTGCTCGGCCTTGATGCGCTGACATGAATCGCAACAAGCAATGAATGTGGCTATATCTCTTTTCATACCGTGCCACCAAAATCTTTCCTGGATGTCCTTGTACATTTTGGTTCCTCCAGGATGGATCGAGTATGGGGCGGTGTGGCTTTCCGTCAAGATCTGTTGCTTGAGTTCCTCAATGTTAGGTACGCAAAGCCTGTCCCGGTACCATAATGTTTCTTCACTGTCCGTGACGAATTCTGAAGTCTTACTACGGTTCATTTTCTTCTTTATGCCTTCGATACTGGGGTGTCCCTGTTGGGCCTTCTTGATTTGTTCCACTAGGGTGGGTTGTATCTCCAGGTTCGAGCTGAGTGAACTCTCGCTGAAACTCAGGCCTCAAACTTTGCTGACCGTCACTGTCCGGGCTGGGGTTTCGACTAAGGGCATCGGCCACTACATTTGCCTTCCCTGGGTGGTAGTGAATACCGACGTCATAGTCCTTGACCAGTTCCAACCAGCGTCGTTGGCGTAAATTCAGCTCTGGCTGTGTGAAAATATATTTGAGGCTCTTATGGTCTGTATATATTTCACAGCGATTTCCCAACAGAAAGTGCCTCCACTCCTTGAGTGCATGTATAACTGCTGCTAGTTCCAAGTCATGTGTTGGGTAATTTTCCTCATGTTTTCGCAGCTGTCTGGAGGCATATGCGACAACTTTGCCATCCTGCATTAGCACACATCCGAGACCTTTTCGGGACGTGTCACAATACACCTCAAAGCTCTTGTGTATGTCTGGTACGGTTAAGACTGGTGCGGTTGTTAGCTTCTTCTTGAGTTCTTGGAAGCTCTGCTCACATGCTTCCATCCATACGAATTTCTTGTCCTTCTTGAGTAACTGTGTTATAGGTTTTGCCACAGTGGAGAATCCTTCAATAAATCTCATGTAATATCCGGCCATTCCTAGGAAACTCCGTACATCTGTAACATTCGCGGGTGGCTTCCAGTCCAGTATGGCCTTGACCTTTTCTGGGTCTACGGCCACGCCTTCTTGGTTCAATATATGGCCCAAGAAACCAACTTTTCTTAGCCAAAATTCGCATTTGCTAAATTTGGCGTACAACTGATGTTTCCTCAATTCTCCCAAAACAATTCTGAGGTGCTCAGCATGTTCTTCTGGTGTCCTTGAGTAAACCAGAATGTCGTCAATGAATACCACCACAAATTTGTCCATGAATTTCATGAATACTTTGTTCATGAGGTGGACGAAATATGCGGGGGCGTTTGTTAGTCCAAACGGCATCACCGTAAACTCGTATAACCCATATCTGGAAGTGAAAGCTGTCTTCGGAATATCTTCCGTCCGTACCTTCCATTGGTGATATCCCGATCGCAAATCAATTTTCGAGAATACCTTGGCCTGTGCGAGCTGGTCAAACAAATCATTTATTCGTGGCATCGGATATTTGTTTTTGATGGTGACCATATTGAGGGCTCGATAGTCTATGCACAGCCTTAAAGTCCCATCCTTTTTTTTGGCGAACAACACAGGCGAACCCCAAGGTGAGGAGCTGGCTCGAATAAATCCCTTGTCCAATAATTCTTTTATCTGCTTCTTTAACTCCACCAATTCTGAGGGTGCCATTCTATATGGCTTCTTATAAATGGGAGCGGTGCCAGGTGCTAGTTCGATGCTGAATTCGATCTCTCGGTCTGGTGGCATGCCTGGTAGTTCTTCCGGGAACACATCAGGGAACTCGCATACCACTGGCACTTTTCTTAATTCTGCGATGTCCATCTTGTTCAGTTTTGGTTTCTGTGATCGTGGCCTTTCTTGAGCGGAAACTCTTATAGTCTTGCCGTGATGGTGAGTGAGAATCACTGTCCGATTGAAACAGTCGATGAATCCTTTGTTGGTGGTCAACCAGTCCATTCCTAAAATGACATCCAGTCCTTTACTTTCCAACACGATGAGATTCGCGTGGAATGGTAGTCCTTCGAACTCAATGACCACTCCTTGGCAGTAACCCTGAGCAATTTGCTTATTTCCGGGGGACTTAATGATCATAGATTTTTCCAAGGGAAGTATCGGAAAACCATGTTGCGAAACAAAACTCTTCGAAACGAACGAATGGGAAGCTCCAGAATCAAACAAAACCGTGGCAGGTACTGTGTTGACAGGGAACGTACCGAGCACGATGTCTGGGGCATTCTGCGCTTCTTCCCTGGTCACATGGTTCAAGTGACCCTTCCTGTGGTTGTTGCTGGGATTGAAGTTGTTGCGCTTGGGGGCTGGATTGTTTCCACCATTGTTCGGCTTGGGTGCCGAGTCTCTTGGCTTCGGGAACTGTTTAGCATAATGCCCTTGTTGACCACAAGCATAGCAGGTGACCCCTGGACGGTATGTGAACTCCTTGTCTCTGGCATGAAATTGTCCGACGGGTCTTGGCTCAGTAGTCGTGGATCTCCTCGTGTCTGTCCTTGGGACCTCAGTCTTGCCTCGGTTGCTGCGGGCAAGAGTCGTCTTGTCCCTCTTCCGCTTGCGGATATCTTCCAGACTACGGCGCTCATTCTCCAGGGTGATGGCCTTGTCCACCAGCGTCTTAAAATCCGGAAAGGTGTGTACAATCAGTTGGCATCTTAATGCTGGTGCCAGGCCGTCCAGGAATTTTTCCATCTTCTTGTTTTCTGTCATGTGCTCGTCGTAGGCATAACGAGACAGTTGGGTAAACTGGCCGTTGTATTCTGTGACGGTCATGCCTCTTTGCTTCAGGTCATCAAACTCTCTCTTCTTGATCTTTAGGATGCTCCTGGGAATGTGTGCCCCACGGAAGCCTTCCTTGAATTCTTCCCAGGTGATGTTGTGTTCCCTGGGGTGCATGTGTAGGAAGTTTTCCCACCATGCTACGGCTGCTCCAGTAAGGTAGTGTGGTGCATAAAGCACCTTCTCATGATCTGAGCATTGAGCGATAATCAGTTTCCTTTCAATCTCGCGAAGCCAATCATCGGCTTCCAGTGGCCTGTCGGTGTGAGCAAAAGTTGAGGGGCGAGTCTTCTGTAACTCAGATAACTTGGAATGTGGTTGATAGGGTTCACGGTGGTTTCCCATATTGATGACATGGTTCATCATCTCCTGGTGCTGTTGCTGGCTTTGCTCGAAGAGACGGCATACTTGAGATAGTGCCGCTTCGCTGTCCTGTTGGCTGGACTGACCCTGAGTGAAATTGTTGCTGGTCTGTGTTCCGTAAACCTCTTCTGGCTGATTGGGCATAGAGCGAGTCCAAGGGCGAGACATTTTTCCAGTCTGGGGTATCATTTGCAAAACCCATGAGAAAAACCGTGTAGCGCAGGAAAACCCTTGCAAAGGCAATAATCAAAAAGGCTTCAAGGTTTTCAAGAAACACAAATGATTTTCACAGAGAAGAAGTGCTTAACACAAATCTTACATGCGAAAGCAAACACAAGATACAGCACTCAGGTTGTGCGTACACAATCCTGACATGTTATTAAAAACTAGCGTACTACTCCGGAAGGCAGCAAACACACCAACACAAACTAGCGTACAGATAAAAACAACACATCAAACAAGCAGGCATAACACGCGGCTACTCGGTGCTCTCAGTCGGAGATGGTGAAGATCTCCTTCCCCTTGCCGAGGGCAAGGCTCAGCGGTCCAGGAGAATCAACCTCCTCCTCTCTAGCTGGCTCCTGGCGTGCGACGCTGCGCTGCGGTGATGGTGCGGGGGCGACTGGCGGTAGAGCACGTGCGGCAGGCGGTGCGGCTCTGAGTGGAGTAGGAGCGATGACTCGGTCGAACTCCTCAGTGGTAGGCAGACGGCGAGCAGTGGCCAAAACGGCCGGTGCATACGAGGCTGAAGACGAGACGAATGTCAGAGGCGGCGCCGTGTGGAGAAGCTCCTTCATGCTGGCAGGACCGCCCCGGACTAAGTCCATGCGGGCAGCCACAAGATCATCTACGAGGTTGTCGAAAGACTCCTCCAGGGCCTTGAGATACTCCACAACCATCTCGATGGCTTCATCTCGCTCTCCCCGATGGCAGGCGAACGCATAGTGGCTGGTGTAAGGCACATGGCATGGGAGGTAGCGGTAGCGACGAGTCTTCATCGTAGGAAGGATGTCCCGAAGGCGAGCTATCGCCTCCCGGGCAGCCATCTGCATGGCATGCCTCTCCGTAGGCATGGCCCTTCCCACAAAACGGAAGTGGCGTGCAGCTGAACGTCCTCCCTTGAACTGCACCACAGCCTGGTGCATAGACACGTCGTCACTGAGCTTGTGCTGATAGAGGGTGAACTCCGGGCGAGCTGCTGGCCCGATCGCGAGCTTGGTGATGGAGACGAGGAGCTTGACAAACCCCTCGGGCACGTTGGTGAACACTCGATTCTCACAGCTGTTGCCAGCCATCTACAAAAGTAGGCAAAAATTCTGAGTAGTCATGTCATAAATTTTATGATGACCAACAGAAAATAGCTACAATTGCAAAATGCTGAAGAAGCACAAAAGACGCTAATCACTGATTAGCGGTCGCACCTAGTGGCTTCCTACAGTCAGCCTGGCTCTGATACCAAGCTTGTCACGACCGGTTTTTCAATAAAATAATTATTGAGAAACCAATCCCTGTTATGGATCAGCGAGGAAGAATTCCTTCTCACTGATAGACAATACATTGGTCACAGAAGAAAAAAAAATACCAGGAGTACTGAATATAATACAAAGTTGAGCAGAGACTGCCCAACAATTTATTACATGCACGCCGATAAAACAATACGGCGGATAGGGTGGCAGACTACTAACTCACGATAATGACGATGGTGGAGATATCACCGCGAGGCGAGTGATATGTCTCCAGAAGACTACAGCTCTTCGAGCGTCGGAGTGAGACTCGAGAAGACTTATTGCGGGTGGCGGAAGCGTATACAATACAAGTGACCAAAATCCGGGATCGCGCAGGACTGACTGGGACTCCTCTAGGCATCGGACGCGCTATCAAACTCTTCATCCAAGAGATCGCCTTCGTCAACATCTGGCCAAATCAACAAGCCAGGTGAGTACTATGAAAGTACTCGCAAGACAGTTCGGACATAAGGTATAACAAATGCAAACATGAAACACATGAATAAGTTAACCAGTGCGATCAGACATAGAGATAATAAATACTGGGTGCCAAGCGAGGGTCTGAATGACGCCTCGAGCGGAAACTGCCGAATAGTAATACGGGTGCCAAACGAGTGTCTGAAAGACTCCTCGAGAGGAAAATGCGGAATAATAATACAGGTGCCAAATGAGTGTCTGAAAGACTCCTCGAGCGGAAAATGCGGAATAATAATGCAGGTGCCAAACGAGTGTCTGAAAGACTCCTCGAGCGGAAAATGCGGAATAATAATACAGGTGCCAAACGAGTGTCTGAAAGACTCCTCGAGCGGAAAATGCGGAATGATAATGCCACAGTCGGGCGTCGGGGCGACACCACATAAAGGGCTTATAACAGAAAGTAAAGGCAGTGCATGCCGCAGTCGGACGTCTGAGCGACATCACATAAAGGGCTTATATCGAAAGTGAGAAACGAGTACACGCCACAGTCGGACGTCTGCGCGACGTCACCTAAAGGGCTTATATCACATTTCATTATTACAACAACTCGGAGACATAAATTATCACAAGCATGAGACACAAAATAAAGCTTGTCCATCCACTGGAATAACAATAAAACCTGAGATTTTACCACTTGAGCTTGTTCACCGGGGACAAGTTTTTCACATGGATAGATATGGATATAATGTATACACTACTGATCATGGATACGATGATTTGGAAAGAATTGATTCTGCAGAGTTTGTACTTAACCACAGCCAACGGATTTCAGTAGTCACGGGGACTAGTTCCGTCTACGGTGTTCTGGAAGGAACACGTCTAACCAGTACACACCCAATTCAACCATCCGAAGCCAGGGATCACCCTCGGCAACATTCAAGAAAAACCTTGAGTCGGGGAGGCTACAACCTCGCGTAGCATGGGATCAAATTTCTATACGCGCGCTATAAGGGGGTGCCCCCCCTCTCGGTCCCAACCGGAAACACCCATGCCCCCTGACCGAATGACTGGCTTTAATCCTGGGCCAAGGTACCATCATCCCGGCCTCTCTGTTTGGTGTGTACACGGAAAGAGGTTACCAACTTACTAAACCGTATCCTGGCAATGAGACATGTGGTAGCACGAAAAGGGGAAGGGACGATAACATGGCTCCAACCATGTTAACGTCGGAAAAGTCGGATGACACAAGGCTGGCATGCTACAACAGTACCACCTTGCTGCCCTTCATGTCACCACATGATTAGGCCACCTCTCATCAGAGGTCATCGCAACTTTGGAACATGCGGGAAAAGATCGATAACGTGGCTCCAACCATGTTAACGTCGAAGAAAGTCGGATGACGCAAGGCTGGCATGCTACAACAGTACCACCTTGCTGCCCTTCATGTCACTACATGATTAGGCCACCTCTCATCAGAGGTCATCGCAACTTCGGAACAACCGGGTCGTTGCCTTACGAGCAACGAGATATTTACCGACACTCATATGCCACACACAAACTTTCACATGAACATGCAAAACTTCTGCCATATCAAATGTCCAAACATGCTTGCCTGGTTCGGAGAAGTCGGAATCTAGCTCGGCGAAGTTCGCGGCTCCGTCACCTCTCCCAGAACCTACGGCAATCACGAAACGGGTACTAACGTGAAAACCAACACATGCACAGAAACTTTGCCAAATATTTCCCAAATAAATCCCATAAAAAAACTAGACAAAATTTTAAGAATGTCAGAAAAAGAATCACTCAAAAATACATTTTTATTAAAAAGTTATAAAGGTTTCTGTCCAGGGACCTTTCTGTAATGAAACAGAAAAGTTCCAGCGTTTTAACTGAGAAAACAGAAAACGGTTCGTTTGGAAATGTGCAAGCGCAAGAGAGAAGACGTATTTTGCCCGAAGGCGTCAACAGAAAACGGTTCGGGGAAATAGAACAGAGGCTGACACGCGGGGCCCGCATGTCAGGTTTGAAAAGGCTCGCCGGCGCCCGAAGACGGCGGTGGACGCCGGCGTCGAACCACGGCGAGTTAGGAGAAACGGAGGGTACCAAGAGCTTCGGTGTCTTCTTCCGCGTCGGTGGCTGGTGGACTCGTCCAACGGGGAGCACCACGTCGACGGCGACACTATCTCCGGCGGACGGCGGCTCGGGTGAGGATGGGGAACTCCGGTGGAGGGCTGCAAGCTTCAAATTGAAGTGCGGGTCAGAACGAGAGATGCATGGTGAAGTTACTGGCAAGAGAATGGAGGCTGTGGAGCACACACGGGGGCGAATCGGGCTGGATCCCGTGGCGGGTCGCGGCGGCCGGAGTCGAGGAAGGAGACCTCCTCGGGGCTCTTCCAGTGGCTAGGCGTGCTCTAGAGGAAGTGCAGAGCTGGTGGGTGCTCGAGTTGAAGCTCGGGACCTCTATTTATAGGCAGATCGACGGGGTGGCCGTGAACGGAGAATCTCCGGCGAGCGATTACGGCGGAGCAGTGGGTTGGCAGAGGGTTTGAGCGGTCGGGCAGCATCGGTGGATGTTACGGGACTCGTTTTGCAGCTAAACGGAGCTGGCCCTGGCGTAATGGCGTCTGCCCACGGTGAGGTGACCGCACGGGCTCAACGGCGGCAGAGAGCACGCTCCGCGCCCTGCGGTTCACGACGAGAGCGGCAGCGCATTGGGGGAGTGGACGGCCACGCGGCGGGCTCCGGTGGTTTGGGCGGCGCTGGGTGGAGTCGTCGGCGCCGTGTCTCCCGCTGGCGTCCGCAAAGCCGCCGCCGGCGTCGGTCACGGGGCGGCGCACCTCCTGCTGCCCGTCGCCGACGCCCGCAAGGTGCCAGGCGCTCGTGCGGTGCAGGAATAAGTGGGCGAGGACGAGGAGCAAGGCGACGCGATGGTACTGGCGAGATCGATGCCCGTTTCTGAAGAAAACGACAGCAAGCACTGAACTGAAACTCTGAAGTTACTGAAACTTGACAGTGACCATGCATTGCAGGTGTTCGACAGTAGGTTTTGGTAAAGAGGTAAATTTTGCTGGAGCTATAACTTGGTGAGATGACCACTCAAAGCACCCAGGGGCTGCATGAATTTATTTGGAATTTTTGGAGAAGGTTTTGAATGAATTTCACCAAATTTGCCAAATCTGGTCCAAACTTGCAGCTGATGTAGTTTGAAAATTTTGAACTGGAGACTAGTGGATCTTCATGGTTCTAGGTTGAGGGTTCAAAGGACTAGGAGGGGAAAGAAGTTTGGTGGTAAAAGTCCAAACAGAAAATGGAGTTCCTTTGTAAATCTCCAAGAGGTAGAATAGAAGGCAGAAAATATTTGAATAGAATTTGAATGGAAAATAAATACATGGGGAGGTTCAACTTGCTGGATTTGATGTAAATCATGATCCAGAGGTGAGGGAGTGTTTAGGAGAGAGGATTTGCACTTATGCCATGGCAAGAAGGAATAGTTGAAAGTGGCAAAGTACCTTCCAAAAGCCATAGTGCAAATTCAGAAAAAGGTTTTCAAAAGTTCTTTTCCCAAATGAAAAAAAAAAATTGTCTTGAGTCCAAATGAAGAGCAAGAACTCCCAAGGTCAAAGGCAGATCTTGGGTGAATCCAAATAAAATTTTTGCCATAAAGAAAATATATGAGAGGGAGAGTTCTCTTGAAGAAAAATTTTTAAATCACTCCCCTCAAGTCAAATAAAATCTTTTCAAAAAAGAATCCAAATAAAAACTTGGGTGCCACATAGTGCAACGTGCCATACTGACCAGAATTGCAAACTTTGAAGTAGCACTCACATACTAGCTTGGATTGAGCTGTAAATTGGCATGGATGGGTTATTTGATCATAAGAAGCTGCTGTAAAAGTTTCATGGCATTTGGAAATACCAAAATGGGACTTGCTTCACAATGCTTCATTCTGATCAGAATTTTGGAAAAATTTCATAGGGCAAATGGAGTAATGGGTTGAACCAAAACTTTGTGGAGAGAGTTGATATGGATAGGAGAATGCCCTGGAAACTTTTCAGCTTAAATGAAGCAATATAAAATATAGTTGCTTCACAAACTGAAAATCTGACCAGAAACTAAGATTTGGAGCTGGGCTCACATCGATGAGTTACATGAGCTCTGATGTCTACTACACAACCTTCTTCTTGTAGACGTTGTTGGGCCTCCAAGTGCAGAGGTTTGTAGGACAGTAGCAAATTTCCCTCAAGTGGATGACCTAAGGTTTATCAATCCGTGGGAGGCGTAGGATGAAGATGGTCTCTCTCAAACAACCCTGCAACCAAATAACAAAGAGTCTCTCGTGTCCCCAACACACCCAATACAATGGTAAATTGTAGAGGTGCACTAGTTCGGTGAAGAGACGGTGATACAAGTGCAATATGGATGATAGATATAGGTTTTTGTAATCTGAAAATATAAAAACAGCAAGGTAGCTAATGATAAAAATGAGCACAAACGGTATTGCAATGCTAGGAAACAAGGCCTAGGGTTCATACTTTCACTAGTGCAAGTTCTCTCAACAATAATAACATAATCGGATCATATAACTATCCCTCAACATGCAACAAAGAGTCAATCCAAAGTCACTAATAGCGGGAAACAAACGAAGAGATTATGGTAGGGTACGAAACCACCTCAAAGTTATTCTTTCGGATTGATCTATTCAACAGTTCGTACTAGAATAACACCTCAAGACACAAATCAACCAAAACCCTAATGTCACCTAGATACTCCAATGTCACCTCAAGTATCCGTGGGCATGATTATACGATATGCATCACACAATCTCAGATTCATCTATTCAACCAACACAAAGTACTTCAAAGAGTGCCCCAAAGTTTCTACCGGAGAGTCAAGACGAAAACATGTGCCAACCCCTATGCATAGGTTCATGGGCGGAACCCGCAAGTTGATCACCAAAACATACATCAAGTGAATCACGTGATATCCCATTGTCACCACAGATACGCACGGCAAGACATACATCAAGTGTTCTCAAATCCTTAAAGACTCAATCCGATAAGATAACTTCAAAGGGAAAACTCAATCCATTACAAGCGAGTAGAGGGGGATAAACATCATAAGATCCAACTATAATAGCAAAGCTCGCGATACATCAATATCGTACCACATCAAGAACACGAGAGAGAGAGAGAGAGAGAGAGAGAGAGATCAAACACATAGCTACTGGTACATACCCTCAGCCCCGAGGGTGAACTACTCCCTCCTCGTCATGGAGAGCGCCGGGATGATGAAGATGGCCACCGGTGAGGGATCCCCCCTCCGGCAGGGTGCCGGAACAGGGTCCCGATTGGTTTTTGGTGGCTACATAGGCTTGCGGCGGCGGAACTCCCGATCTATTTTGTTCCCCAATGGTTTTAGGGTATATGGAGATATATAGGTGAAAGAAGTCAGTAAGGGGAGCCACGAGGGTGGAGGGCGCGCCCCTGCCTCGTGCTCTCCTCGTTGATCCCCTGACGTGCACTCCAAGTCTCCTGTATTGCTTTCTTTCCAAAAATAACTTTTCCGAAGGTTTCATTCCGTTTGGACTCCGTTTGATATTCCTTTTCTGCGAAACACTGAAACAAGGGAAAAAACATAAACTGGCACTGGGCTCTGGGTCAATAGGTTAGTCCCAAAAGTAATGTAAAAGTGCATAGTAAAGCCCATTAAACATCCAAGATGGATAATATAATAGCATGAATACTTCATAAATTATAGATAGGTTGGAGACGTATCAGCATCCCCAAGCTTAATTCCTGCTCGTCCTCAAGTAGGTACATGATAAAAGAAATAATTTATGAAGTGTGTATGCTAGCAGGTGCACAAGTTTGATCAATGATAATTTCAATCACCTTTTCTAGCATCATTATATGTCATAACGGTAGCTCAACTCATAGAACTTTTCATGATCAAGTAACAAACTATTCACATGTTAAAGTATAGATCATAAACTTTCTTGAAAACCAACAAACCGTGTTATTAGTCATCAAACAATTACAATTCATCTTATTTTCAGGAAGAGTCTATGTAAGAGCTTTGATTTAGCAAATCCCACATACTCAACTATCATATAGTCTTCCATGATTGCTACCACTCAAAGCATATTTTTAGAACAAATAGCATCCATCGAACACAGAGAAAGATAGGGGCTTAATGTTTCGCCTCCCAACTTATTTATCATATAGATAATTGCCAACAATAATAATTCATGATCAAATATATTTGAATGGCCATATATGCTTAGATCTGTCTCCACCACATGATGCTTGTCAACTAAAAAGTAGGTTGGAATGAGAAGGAATACTACTGACTCTTGCATAAAAGTAAAAGATAGGACCTTCGCAGAGGGAAGCAGGGATTTGCAGAGGTGCCAGAGCTCGAAGCAAAAAACAGAGATGAAAATAATTTTGAGAGGTATGCTTTCATTGTCAACATAACGACCAAGAGTTCCCAATATCTTCCATACTACATACATTATAGGCGGTTCCCACACAGAAAGGTAAAGTTTTACTCCCCCTCCACCAACATTCACACTCCACGGCTTGTCCGGAACAACGGGTGCCCTCCAACTATCAACATTCCTGGGGGAGTTTTGTTTAAATTATTTGCAAATTTGTTTTTGATCTTTTGATCATAGGACTGGGCATCCCAGTTGACAGCCATTTTCTCGTGAATGATGAGTGGAGTCCACTCATCGTGAGAATAACCCACCTAGCATGGAAGATACTGACAGCCCCTAGTAGCTACATGAGCGATTCGGGCACACAAAACAGATTATTATTTGAAGGTTTAGAGTTTGGCACATGCAAATTTGCTTGGAACGGCAGGTAAATACCGCATATAGGTAGATATGGTGGACACTCATGAAAGAAACTTGGTTCAAGGAATTTGGATGCACAAGCAGTATTCCCTCTTAGTACAGATATTTTGGCTAGCAAAGGATTCTAAAAAGCAAGCACCACATGTTAGAGGATCCATAACAATATAACT
Source organism: Triticum aestivum (assembly GCF_018294505.1). NCBI lineage: Eukaryota > Viridiplantae > Streptophyta > Magnoliopsida > Poales > Poaceae > Triticum > Triticum aestivum. The sequence continues at coordinate 315,671,608 of NC_057814.1, read as the reverse complement.
TCTATACAAATATACTCAAGCATAACTCATTATGTTGTCTTCCTTGTCCAACTTCAACTAATTTGCTCAGGTTTGAAAATAATTAATGGGGCTCACAATCATAGAAGATGTCCAAGATGGTATATTTATATGTGAAACCTCTCTTCCTTCAATATTCTTTCATGAATTGTCCAAGTGACCACTACAATGTTTGCTAACCTTCAATAAATTTACCACCTCTACTACTTATAGGTGAAGTCATTACTCCCCATGGGATAAGCATATGAAACATATATAATTTCAGATTTATGACATTCAAATCATTCAACCATTTACTCATAGGATATAAGTGAAGCACACGAGTAAATGACAAACTACTCCAAAAAGACATAAGTGAAGATCAATGAGTAGTTAAATAATTATTTAGCTATGTGAAGACTCTCTCTCATTTAAGAATTTCAGATCTTGGTATTTTATTCAAACATTTAGAAAAGCTAAAGAAAATAAAATGACGCTCCAAGCAAAACACATATCGTGTGGTGAATAAAAATATAGCTCCAAGTAAAGTTACCGATGAACAAAGACGAAAGAGGGGATGCCGGCCGGAGCATCCCCAAGCTTAGGCTCTTGGTTGTCCTTGAATATTACCCTGGGGTGCCTTGGGCATCCCCAGGCTTAGGCTCTTGCCACTCCTTATTCCATAGTCCATCGAATCTTTACCCAAAACTTGAAAACTTTACAACACAAAACTCAACAGAAAACTCGTAAGCTCCGTTAGTGAAAGAAAACAAAACACCACTTCAAGGTACTGTAATGAACTCATTCTTTATTTGTATTTGTGTTAAATCTACTGTATTCCAACTTCTCCATGGTTTATAAACTATTTTACTAGCCATAGATTCATCAAAATAAGCAAACAACACACGAAAAACAGAATCTGTCAAAAACAGAACAGTCTGTAGTAATCTGTAACTAACGCAAACTTCTGGAACTCAAAAAATTCTAACAAAATAGGACGACCTAGATAATTTGATTATTGATCTGCTGCAATTGGAATCAGTATTTTATCACTTTCTGGTGATTTTTAACAATTGTTTTCGTGAACAGAAAGTTTCTGGAATTTTCAGCAAGATCAAATAACTATCATCCAAGAAGATCCTATAGGTCTTACTTGGCACAAACACTAATTAAAACATAAAACCACATTTAACGAGAGGCAAGATGATTTATTTATTCCTAAACAGAACCAAAAAGCAAGAAACTAAAATAAAATTGGGTTGTCTCCCAACAAGCGCTATCGTTTAACGCCCTTAGCTAGGCATGATGATTTCAATGATGCTCACATAAGACATAAGAATTGAAACATAAAGAGAGCATCATGAAGAATATTACTAGCACATTTAAGTCTAACCCACTTCCTATGCATAGGGATTTTGTGAGCAAACAACTTATGGGAACAATAATCAACTAGCATAGGAAGGCAAAACAAGCATAACTTCAAAACTTTAAGCACATAGAGTGGAAACTTGATATTGTTGCAATTCCTACAAGCATATATTCCTCCCTCATAATAATTGTCAGAAGCATCATGAATGAATTCAACAATATAACCAGCACCTAAAGCACTATTTTCATGATCTACATGCATATAATTTGTATTACTCTCCACATAAGCAAATTTCTTCTCATGAATAGTAGTGGGAGCAAACTCAACAAAATAACTATCATGTGAAGCATAATCCAATTGAAAATTAAAATCATGATGACAAGTTTCATGGTTATGTTTATTATTTATAGCATACGTGTCATCACAACAATCATCATAAATAGGAGGCATGCTTTCATCACAATAAATTTGCTCATCAAAACTTGGGGGACTAAACATATCATCTTCATCAAACATAGCATCCCCAAGCTTGTGGCTTTGCATATCATTAGCATCATGGGTATTCAAAGAATTCATACTAACAACATTGCAATCATGCTCATCATTCACATATTTTATGCCAAGCATTCTATGTAATTCTTCTTCTAGTACTTGAGCACAATTTTCCTTCCCATCATTTTCACGAAAGACATTAAAAAGATGAAGCATATGAGGCACCCTCAATTCCATTTTTTGTAGTTATTTTTATAAACTAAACTAGTGATAAAACAAGAAACAAAAAGATTCGAGTACAAGATCTAAAGATATACCTTCAAGCGCTCACCTCCCCGGCAACGGCGCCAGATAAGAGCTTAGTTGACGGGGTGTGAGTGCCGCTTACCTAGCCTCCCCGGCAACAGCGCCAGACGCCTTTCAAGAATCTCGCTATTCAAATAGCACAGTATAAAATGCAAGAGCTTGATGTCTACTACACAACCTTCTTCTTGTAGACATTGTTGGGCCTCCAAGTGCAGAGGTTTGTAGGACAGTAGCAAATTTCCCTCAAGTGGATGACCTAAGGTTTATCAACCCGTGGGAGGCGTAGGATGAAGATGGTCTCTCTCAAACAACCCTGCAAACAAATAACAAAGAGTCTCTTGTGTCCCCAACAAACCCAATACAATGGTAAATTGTAGAGGTGCACTAGTTCGGCGAAGAGATGGTGATACAAGTGCAATATGGATGATAGATATAGGTTTTTGTAATCTGAAAATATAAAAACAGCAAGGTAGCTAATGATAAAAGTGAGCACAAACGGTATTGCAATGCTAGGAAACAAGGCCTAGGGTTCATACTTTCACTAGTGCAAGTTCTCTCAACAATAATAACATAATCGGATAATATAACTATCCCTCAACATGCAACAATGAGTCACTCCAAAGTCACTAATAGCGGAGAACAAACGAAGAGATTATGGTAGGGTACGAAACCACCTCAAAGTTATTCTTTTGGATCGATCTATTCAAGAGTTCGTACTAGAATAACACCTTAAGACACAAATCAACCAAAACCCTAATGTCACCTAGATACTCCAATGTCACCTCAAGTATCCATGGGCATGATTATACGATATGCATCACACAATCTCAGATTCATCTATTCAACCAACACAAAGTACTTCAAAGAGTGCCCCAAAGTTTCTACCGGAGAGTCAAGACGAAAACATGTGCCAACCCCTATGCATAGGTTCATGGGCAGAACCCGCAAATTGATCACCAAAACATACATCAAGTGAATCACATGATATCCCATTGTCACCACAGATACGCACGGCAAGACATACATCAAGTGTTCTCAAATCCTTAAAGACTCAATCAGATAAGATAACTTCAAAGGGAAAACTCAATCCATTACAAGAGAGTAGAGGGGGATAAACATCATAAGATCCAACTATAATAGCAAAGCTCGCGATACATCAAGATCGTACCACCTCAAGAACACGAGAGAGAGAGATCAAACACATAGCTACTGGTACATACCCTTAGCCCCGAGGGTGAACTACTCCCTCCTCGTCATGGAGAGCGTCGGGATGATGAAGATGGCCACCTGTGAGGGATCCCCCCTCCGGCAGGGTGCTGGAACAGGGTCTCGATTGGTTTTTGGTGGCTACAGAGGCTTGCAGTGGCGGAACTCCCGATCTATTCTGTTCCCCGATGGTTTTAGGGTATATGGAGATATATAGGTGACAGAAGTCGGTAAGGGGAGCCACGAGGGGCCCATGAGGGTGGAGGGCGCGCCTAGGGGGGTGGGCGCGCCCCCCTGCCTCGTGCTCTCCTCGTTGATCCCCTGACGTGCACTCCAAGTCTCCTGTATTGCTTTCTTTCCAAAAATAACTTTTCCGAAGGTTTCATTCCGTTTGGACTCCGTTTGATATTCCTTTTCTGCGAAACACTGAAACAAGGGAAAAAACATAAACTGGCACTGGGCTCTGGGTCAATAGGTTAGTCCCAAAAGTAGTATAAAAGTGCATACTAAAGCCCATTAAACATCCAAGATGGATAATATAATAGCATGAATACTTCATAAATTATAGATACGTTGGAGACGTATCAAGCTCATATTTGGTGGAGAGTCATGATTTGATCATATGAAGGACCTTGCAAAATTTCAACTCATTTGGATATTCCTTCACAATGTCTTCCCTTAGACATGAACTTTGAAAAATTGCTCAGGAATATTTACTAAGCAAATTGAGTTGAATTTTGGCATGGGGCAATTATATGGACAGTAAAAGATGTCCAAAAAGTTTGGTGTCAATCCAGCAAAGATAAATAGCACTTGCTTTGCAAAGTGCCATTTAGGGCAGAATATGAAAAGAATTATTGGAGGATGATTTTTGAACATGGCAATGAAAAGTTTTGCCATATTTGAGCAAGATTGGACCCAAACAATTTATGAGAATTATTTGGAAATTTTGGGAGTGACAGAAATATGGGTTGCTTCACACCCTAGCGCTAATAGGATAATTCCTTTATCAGAAAAGGAATATTCCCAATAAAAGAATATTGGGATTTGGGCTAGGATGAAAATGACATGATCTAGGGATGAAAATGAGGATGACAAGCCACAATAAAACCTAGGAAGAAATGATCTTCCCATGTTTTGGAACCACATAGCCACAGAAAAGCAATTCAAATCAAGAAATCCAAGAAAATCATCAGAGAAAGAAAATGGCAAAATCCAGGGTGTTACAAACCTTCCCCCTTAAAGAAATCTCTTCCTCGAGATTTGGTTGCTAAGGGATCAATAAATCTTCTAACTTGAAGAAACCGTTTCCAACTCGGGTTTCTTTTATTCATTCTCATATAATGTTCCCAGTGAATTGGATCTGACTGACTGCCTTGATCTGGGGTGGTTTGCTTCACAGTATCTGACATTCTGATAGAACTTTCCTCATATGTGCCTATTCACTGACTCAAATTTTCTTTCATATCTGCTGGCTTAGCTGAGGTCCGAAAGATCATCTCACATACGTGTCTTCTCGATATTGATCCTTGCTTGTATCGAGTACTGAGAATATTCCACGGAGTTGGGAACACATCTTCCCATGGAGCTAAGAATCTCTTCTATCCAGATATCAGACTGATCAAATATATGCATACCTTCTGGGTTCAAAACAGGGATAGGCATCTGACGGATTCTGTCGTCTCAGAGGAGTTTCTGACTTATTTTGACTGGCCTTATTGTCTTTCATATCCAACTTGTACCCAAAGTTTGACTATTGCTTGAAGTGACTGATAGAAAAATGCACCATCTCCTGATGATCATATTTGCAGACTTGACTGCCTGTGATCTTGGCAAAGAATTCCATTCACGACAGGCTATTCTGTAATTGCTTCCCATATGCGAGAGATAACAATCCTCAAAGTATTTGCTCTCACACTGATTCTTCGTTTCGGTGGTATATCCATGGGGAGAACAGTCTGTGCTATGCTTCAGCACGGTTGATGAGGTCAATATGTTGAGTTGTCCTTGGTTCGGACTTAACAGACTTGGGTATCCAATGCTGATAGTTTTGAGCATACACTGTTGACTGAGCTGGTTGCCTTGCTATGAGGCCCTTACCGCAATGAAGTAGACCTCTCAGGCATATCTTCACTTGGTATTTGATATGAAATATCAGACTATCTTGGGCATACATACCGCATTGTTCGCACAATACTTGGCATATCTATATTGTTGGTCTTGCTCCTTCATTATTCTTTATCTGGATCCTTAACTGAAAGTGCGGGGCCGTATGTATCCTTGATTATTTTCGCGGCCCTGAATATTTTCATGTGCTATATCTTGCAGTCATACCATGGTCTGGTTCATGTCTTGAGTCTCGGTATATTTATCCGGTTCACGTGTGCTTATACAGATCTCAATCATACGAGACAGTGACCGGATTAATAGCATCACCTTGTCGGGTGTGCAGGGCTGATCTCGAGAATTACTGCCAACATTGTGGCCTCAATGTTGTCTTTCTTAAAGACTTGTTGATTCTTGCATCACCGACTAGTTTTCCTTCACTTACATATCCTGTGAGGTTGTCGGATGCGTACCGTGAATTCTTCCTTGTGCGAGAGACTTGCATGAACTTGACATCATACTCACTGTATGAAGAAATATCTGATTCTCGAGGTATGCATTTGTTCTGACTAATTCTTATTTCTGACTTAACTGTTGCAGATTTGCCACTTGGAAAATACTGCCATATGCTGACAACCCATTGTTTATTATCTTGTACCAGTGTCGTACTGAAGAAGACTAGGCAGCTTGCTTCGGAATCCATCGGAGTATCGTGCTGCGGAAGACTGGATAGCTGGTGCACGAAGCTTTCTGCGGATATTTTTTTGAGGAAGGCTGGGTACCGTACCATATAAGCTTCCCCCCCTTAAATAGGGAAGACTCGGTACCTTATGCCAGAAGCTTTTGCAGTATCCAATTGAAATGACTGAATATCTTGCACTTGAATCCATTCATACCTTTTTGATGCAGACTAGTGAATCATGTCTTGTACGCTTTGCTGATAAACTGTGGAGAAGGACTGGACTGATCTGCTTTGTAAATGGATTAACATATATATTCTTGTCATTCCGGCTGCTGATAAGTTGTATGACAAGAATTGTCTGACTGTCCTTCTTGCTCTGACTTGAAATGCAATGTTGGACTTGGATCCAATTTTGTTCTCTTGCTGATTTAATCATTGTTGCAATAAAGGTGTATCTCTGACGGGTACTTCTGACTGAAAGTCTGAGCAGAATATAACTTGTATTCAGAGCGGATGTGTGCAATACAATGCTATCAGCTGAAAATCTCATTGCTTATAACTGAGTTCCTTGGTGTATGTCTTTACTTCTCATGGCTTCCTCTGATCGGTGGCGGTTGATGAGCAATTTCCATAAGGGGGTAACACCGAAGATTCAAAACAAAGAAGCACGAGAAAACAATCGATTGCAACAAAGCACATAGCAAACAAGCTAAATAAAGCACATAGCAAACAAGCTAGATAAAGCATACAACAAACAAGCTACAAAACTACTCCACACAGGCACACACAAGCATGATACTAGAGCAAATGCACATGCACTACATGAAGGACTACACCCTACGCTTGAGCAAATGCTTGGGAGCTGACGAAGAAACTAAGGGAGTAGCGAGTGGAACTGCTAACTCCGAAACTCCGGATGGACGAGGTGGAGGGGTTGGAGAAGCTGGCGGAGATTGAGGTAGGGTGGCACCAAGCAATTTCTGGCTGGAATGGCGTCTTGGACTAACTCAGAAATAAGAAGACAGTCAGCCGTCATGTAACGGGACATGTCGAGGATAGTCGGGTCTTCTTGGGGGTTGACAGAGGGGAACTTGATCCGCTTAGGATTCTCGACGATGGTGGGATAGTATTGATAAGCACGGTTCTCTTGCACCATGCTCTCTTGATGACGAAGACTGGTGATTGCTGCCATTGCAGCAAGCTGAATAGTACGCTCGGGAGTAGCGCCGTAACCACCGTGGAAACTTTAGGTGCACTTACCAACAGGAATCGAGGCTGACAGATGGACATGTGCAACATACTCCAGGATTTGTCCTCCGGCAGAAAACTGGAATACTTGACAATGGGGTGGATCTCCACGGGGATAAATGCTACGCCACATATCGCCAAGGAGGGTGGCAATGCTGAGAGGTGCAGGAGTGGGACTGAATGCAATAGGAACAGCACCGGAAGCTCTTGGGAGGGCATTGAACTCGTGGAAGCTGATCACCATCTACGCACGAAATAGGGGTTAGGGGTAACTGAATAAGACTATATGCAGCAAACAAATGCAACAATCAAATGCAGCAAGCAAGGGCAACAACCAGACCCTATACTACTGTTTTGTAACGTTCCAGCAGACTAGGACGCTCTACATCCAGACCTGCTCTGATACCAAGCGTTGTGGCACCCCAGCTCAGAGAAACCGGAACACCCCGTATTCCAGCCTAGAGATTGAGATGAAGTCTTCTGGAATAAGGCACTGCTTAGCATAGAAGAAACTAGCTCTCTATTACAACACGATTACGGATACAAGGTCTCCGATAGTACAATGAATAACATCGCCACGATGATGCTATGCCAACAACAGTTGCTCTATGCAAGCAGCATAACAACTCGAGGCAGCGGAACCTCTACTATCAGCGGAACAATGAACGATGATGATGGACTCCAATCCGTAGGGACTCTGGCTGGAACGTTTATCCTAGCTCACGAACACAGGAACTACACCAAACAAGCAAGCAATCCAGGCACAACCTGCAAACTGGCATGACACACAAGGTCAGTACATTGATTGTACTTGCAAGCTCACAATAACCAAAAGCAATCAAGACAGAAAATAGCATGGCAATTACAGGTTAACAAGGATTAACATGATACTATCAGATCACTCATAGAGGCTAGACACATGGTGCCTTCTGCCCCTTGTTGGGAAATCGCAGCCTTGTATCTTGGTCTTGTCGCCACCCAGTCACAACAATTTTACGATCGTAATAAAAACATCGTAAGAACAAATAGCTCCTTGGTTCATGCGCCACGATGCTTGGGGAAGTAGGCGGGTGGGTGGCCGCATAGGAACTTCTAGACCGTGGTCGTTCGCCCCTTGCCTCCCATAACTATGGGGGAGGGGAGCTTTCACGTTGAAGCCCCCATTCTTCTTCGAACTTCCCCTCTGTGCTTCTTTCCCATTGTCCACAACCCATTCGACCAGCCCAAGGCTTGATGGCCATGTCATCCCCTCGCCTTCTTTCTTGCGAGGTGGAAAGGATAAACCATGAGCTGGCCACTAAGGAAGGCGAGCTGCTGGCGAAGGATGAAGCGATGGCGGAGTAGGATGCCGTCTTGGATGACGTATGTTCCCGTTCCCATGATGTGCTGACACGACATGAGAGGGAGAATGGGCAACTTTGCTCGTGGCTCCGTAGGACAACGGAGGAACTCCACGTAGTGAGGGACAACCTTTCCTGGGAGACCAATCAGATGACTCATCTGGTGGCCCGAGAGCACAAACAGCGAGACGACATCCAAGTGTGTCTTGGAGGCATGCTGGCGGAGATTGGCAAGCACCATGAGGCTTTGCGCGAGGTCTATCGTCTTGTGAGCGGGCTGAGTAGCAGAGCTGCATAGTAGTATGATAGGTTTTGTTAAGTACGCTTGTCTTCGTATGTAAGAACTTGAAGGATCTTTTGCGGGATTCCTATATATCTTTTACTAAGTGCGTTCGTCCATCGTTCTTTCGGAAACCTGTAGCATAATCAGTATGATCCCATGTAGCCAGAGTAACTGCCATCGATGACAAGAACAATGCGATGTAGGTACATTGGAGCGGGTCCAGAATGCAGCGTGTATGTTTTGCATCTCGAGAGGACAAAGCATTCCCGAGAATGGGTCACATGGTGAAATTTCCTAGGAAGCCCCCGTTTCACGGTCGGGACTGATTACACGTTGTAGGAATACGAGAAAGAAACAACTTAAGCGCAAGGGCGCTGGGGTGCTTGTGCCCCTTTTTCCTGACTCAGTGATTACACACAGAGCATACAGGTGCGGGGAAAGGGAACAAGGCCACATTGGTACATAGATAAGGCATGCCATGATGCTCCTTTAGACGAGGGAGAACCCGAGTACATGACTTGGTAGAGTACTTAGCTTTTTAGACACAAAACAGTGAGTTCTGATCTGATCTTGGCATGGGTAATTGGGTACCCCGCCATTAGTGATCTCTTGGTGGCATGTCATCTAGTGAAGCGGCATGTCGCCACTCTCTAGGAAATCTGGCATAGCCCCCGGCCTATGCAACGGAGAAGTCTACCTTGATGGAGATGTTGTGGGAGGTGTCCCCGCTGAAGGTAACCTTGAAGGTGAACGAAGTCTTCTCTAGCTCCATACGAGGAGCCGCCATGGTTGGTCCTGCCGAGGAGGCCGGCATGGTAACTGGGGTGACCTGAGCAGAAGCGCTCGAGGCAGCGGGTCCCTCCAATGAAGTGGCCTTCTCGATCCCATTCACAGGAACAACTGCTCCCGGGAGAACAGGCTTGGTGCGACGAAAGCGGTGCGACCCAGGAAGGATGCCGCCTTCCATGGCCCGAACACACTGGCATGCAACGAGATAGAGGCCCGCCACGGGCGTCACTGCCTGCACCGCGAGCTCCGCGTGCACTCTAGGGTTGTCGGCATTCTCAAAGAAAGCCGCAACAATGACAACCTCAGGAATGCCATGGGTCTGCGCGTGGAGCTGACAAAAGCAGGCGACATAGCTCCTGAGTTGTTTTCGACCTTCTGCCGGAGGTGCAAGAGAGACGTCTGCGTGGGCCTGAAGGGACCGTGGTTCCTCGGGCGTGGGACTCCCCCCACAGCACCTCTATGACCATGCGCCGCCCATGTGGGAAGTGCGCTGCCATGGCACGGCGGGAAGAGACCTTGCACAGGTCGATGCGCCTGGGTGTGTGCCACCAGACGAGGGATCATTCCTCACACCATCTTCAATGAAACGTCTAATGATCCACACACTTGGAGAAACGGGGGAAGTGGACCTAGGATTCTGGAAACGTCTCAGTCCCCTACCTCGCACGCCAAATGTCTTTTTTGAGAACCTACATATGAGTTGTGAGCAACAACTCTTTGAGAGTTCGGCCAGGCACTGAACATGTCCAACAAACCTAAGTCATGAGCAAATATGGTGGATGAACTACGAATGAACATAGAGAACTACCCAGGTTCGGGCCACCTTCTTAGTGTAATACCCTACTCCTGCTTTGTTTTGAATTGCAATGGTATCTAGCTACAATGAGTCTCTTACAAGGTGAAAGAGGTAGGTCTCTACTGCTTGTGTTGTCCAAAAGATTGACCCCTTCTGAGGCTTTTGCCTCGCCTATTTAGTGTCCAGGGAGGCCTTGCGGGAGGCACCGATTGGATGAATATACATTTAGAGTAGACTTGGGTAGCATATACCGCGGAGGCATGGTCACCCATGGCATGCTTGCACGAATGATGATGACGTCCTTGCAGGGCAGTGAGATACCCCCCGAACACTTACCTGCCCTCTTCAGCATTCATCGGGTGGTGGCGAAGCACCATCACTATAGCGGACGTCGGCAGTAGGTTAATCTTATTGTAGTCGTTGTGGGTGGCTTGAGCTGCAAGGGTCCTTGCAGAGACCTCACATACGATGACTTGTCATTCTACCTCAGTAGACTTCTGTATGCTTGCAGCAGTGTTTTTGAGTACAAGCACATGGGTGGTCTTTGACGACTCACGAACCATCCCTTCCAGCGAGTTGATGACTAATCGAAGCACCTTCCCGGGGAGGCTCCACGCGATCTATACCCAAATCTTTGGCGTCTCCTGATAACCCTTGTTATGGCCCTGTGGGTCCATTAGGGTCTCCGAGTGCATCTTCTAGACGAAGGAGATATCTTTACCTTCATGGTCAAGGCTCTTCTTACCGGGCTAGTAATACCCAAGTTTTACATATGCCGAGAGCAGGTCATAGAGAAGTACTAAAAGATCAAGATTCAAGATGTCGACAAGTTATAAGCTGGCAGGCTTCATGCCGACAAGGCTCCGGAAAAGCAAGGCTCCGGACCACCAAGCTTTGCCCAACCACTCCACTACGGCCATGGTCAGAGACTGGCCAACCAGTGTCGAGCGGGCCGGTGATTAGGTGAAGCATGTCGGGACACGTGGCGATGCTAGGGCTGAAGAACAACTTTATTGAGACCCGTCCAAGGGGCATGTCGATAGAATAGAAGGTAGTTGGGTGAGCGGTATAGGTGGAGATGGACTACCTTGCCGGCATTCTTCCTCAACTTGACACCTAACGGAGCATTTATTGCTTTTGTCCTAATCCATCAGAGTTAGGTATGATAGTAATGTAGCAACTATTTGCCTCCGTAATTACCACTTTGCCACTATGGTGACCCTTTCCATCTATAAAAGGAGGCCCATGGCAACCTTTACAAAGGTCGACACCCTGCCCATTTGCACTACGTGGCTGCACTTCCGAGCACCTTGCCGCAAGCTTGTGGTCTCTTGTAACTTGGGCGTATTTCCACATATAATTCTACCAAAGTAGGAGTAGGGTTTTACATGACACGATGGCCCGAACCTGGGTAAACCTTGTGTGCTTGATTGATGGATCTACTCTTTGTTTATTGTGATTCTCGCAACCGAACCACCAAGGGGCCTTGGTGTTCCTAAAGATTGTCATACGTCAACACTAGTGCCCCATCTTCCCCGACTCCAGATCATTCCCACCCTAGACCTCGCCATCGTCCACTGCCATGGTGTGCTCGACAATGGGTGGTCAACAATGAGAGTCAACATGGAGTATGTGGAGAGCCTGACAGCTGGGAACCATCAGCTACATCTTCGCACCCAAGCAAGTGCCTCCTTATTACGCGGGAATAAATGATTCCCCCCTACCAGGTTGGACCCGCCAGCTATAATCTTCGCACGCAAGGAAGTGCCTCCTTATTACGCAGAAGAAAGTTTCCTCCAACTGACAGCTAGGACCCACCAGCTACATCTTCACACGCAAGGAAGTGCCTTCTTATTATGCGGAAGAAAAATGATTCCTCCCCATGCTAGTTGGGACCATACAGATTTGGAGGCTGACTTGTGGGTCTAATAAGTTGACGCGTACGCAGGGCTTTGTCAACTTAATCAACAAACGATTCTAGCAGAAGTGACCATTGGATATTAATCCAATGGCCTCACTGCTTCTTCAATATTTGATCTTCTTGGTCCAGCCGCCCAAACCAGCGCTGGAGAGACAGCCTGCTCCTGCCTCCCATGTCTAGCTGTGCTACCACACAAGCCTCACCGCCCACCCTACTCCCACCGCTCGCCATGCTATCCCTCTACTCACCCACACCTCCTGTTATTCTCCGGCGACGGCAGCCTCACACCGCAGTGGAACCAGTAAACCCTCGTACTTCCCTCCACGTGGGCAACCACTATCGCGTCTTCCTCGGCTCTAGGTCATTCCCTTCCCATGCCTCGCCATCATCCACCATATAGGTCCTCTCGGTATGGCGTCGTCAACGTGGTCAATGAATGACAACCATCAGAAGAGGATTGTACATGGAGAGGCTGGCAGCTGGGACCCACCAGCTACATCTTCGCACAAAAGGAAGTCCCTCCTTATGACGAGCAAAAAACTTATTCCTCCCCCTGATAGTTGGGACCCACCAGCTATATCTTCACATCCAAGGAAGTGCCTCCTTATCCTCCCTTACAGCTTGGACCCACCTAGTCGAAGCGTACGTAGCGTTGTCTGTGTGATGGTGAACGTGTACTAATCAATCGGTCTCTCTGCAACGATGAACCGTGACCGAGTAAGGAACGACACATATTGTAGTAGAGCCCCCGAGTAGCAGTTCAGGCAGTCTCGTCTAAATCGTGTACACGTACGTAGAGTCACGCTGCAAAAAGTACGACCACGCACATACATATGGGTGTGGTCTAAACGCATACAGCAACGGTGTCGTGTTCATCGATAGCCAACCGGCTAGGTGGGAACAGAGGAAACATCGTCTTATTCACTGGGAGCCAAGGGACTGGGTCGAAACATGTCCTATTCATCGAGAGCCAAGCGGCTTGCATGGAACAGCCGATGTGGGGTCCTATTCATCGACTCGAGGTCTGGCGTACTACAAAACAGAGGAAACGGAGTTCTCTTCGACCGCCTACGGTCAAAATGGGGTCCTGATGATCGAGACGGGTGTGGCGTACCGCAAAACGGAGGAAACGGACTATTGTTCAACCGCCTATGGTCGAAATGGGGTCTTGTTGATGGGGAGGGACCTAGCGTTGTAGAGACCCGACCTGAATGGATCGAAGTCTCTGTGCTTAAGTGTCCTCCCTGGATCGGTATGCTGACACACACAGTACTCGAGGATTTATAAGAGAGGTAAATCACATGTATAAAAGTAATGTAAATACTATTACCTCAAATCCATATAGCGGAAGTAACAACAAAGTTTTGGAGTTCCCAACAACACCAACGGAAAAGTTGAGTGTAGACATCGTAACTCTAACGTATCACTTACTCGTCGTAAAAAAATCCTGCAACATGAGACGTTGCAGCCATGTATGTCAGTACATTGAATGTACTGGCAAATTCACACCATAGGATAATGATGAACAATATCTATCACTACATGCATATTTGGCTGGTGGAGGCTCTAAGTTTAATTTTGCATAAAGCTAATTTTTCTCTACAACAAAGGAATAAATTTTATTTACTACTAAGTTAAATTACCCATATTGAGAAGGTAACCCCAACTCAATCCCAAAAATCACCAAATCATTAATAACCCAACAATTTCATTAAATAGAGTGATGAGATCAACTAATAATTCAAATACCAGATACTCAAAATTGTCCATAACCGGGGACACGGCTAATCATGATTAGTTTGTACACTCTGCAATGGTTTGCGCACTTTTCCCCACAAGACTCGATCTCCTCCGTTGAATTTCTCGCACTGCATGATGTTTGAGAAACGGATGATTGAGACACAGTCTTTCCGAAGAGGTCCCCTTAACCGATAGATATGTTGGTACACCTACAATCCCCTACATCTGCTAGCCTATCATGGAAAGGTTTCCCACAACTTACTCAACTATGCTAGAGCCCAGAATGGCTTGTGGCTGCACACGGAAGTTTCTAGCATGAATAATCTTATGATCCTTTGAGCCTGGGTGGCATTCCATAGGATGACCACACGGGTCCCCCGGGATCTCCTTGGACAACACTGGATTCCCCAGGTGCCCGGGCAAGCCAATGGTATATCCCCAGGGTGCCCCAACCAATCCACCCAGATGTGTATTAATGTTGCCACCTTAAAGTTACCCTTAATTATTATCTCTCACAACTTGCATGATTCTCACATACCAATCCACGCCTATGAGCATGGCTAAGCAATAAGAGCATAATGTATATTCCCGTGGTTGATAAAAGACAATAGGTTCCTACCTCATCAACTACTTAACCACAAACACATGTTTCACAATCCTACTCATGCAATGTTTGAAGGTTGAAACTAATGCATAAAACTGGGTATGAAAAATATGATCAAAGTGTGAACTTGCCTTGTACTGTTGATGAAGATTCGTCGCACTCATAACTCCTGATAGTTCTACTCGTCACACTCCGATCAATCTGTCGTAAGCAAGCAATTGCATACATAAGCACTCATGTAAAAGAATCAAAAAAAAGGTCTCGGAAAACTTCGAAAACAAGCAATTAACTCTTGCACAGAAAACAATTTCTAACAGTACCAAAATTAGGTGGATTTGTTCTTATAAACGTTTAGGTCAAGACCTTCAATTAGCAAAAAGAATCAATTAAATCTGAGTTATAAAACTCGAGTTATGAAAAAAGAAGTTTGAATTCAAATCTATTTGAAATCAAACTTTTAAACTTTCAAAAACATGTTTAAGTTGATTATCTGAACAACGGGGATCGTAACGAAGAAGTTGGCATTGGTTTCGTTGCATTTGGATAAACGAGCAAAAAGTTGTGATCATTTGAAAAAAAAGGACTAGTCTATGAAGAAAAAAAATTACGAACGGGTCCCTGGCCGAAAATTAAACTAAAAAGAAAAATCTAACGAACGAACGTTCGCTAACAGAGACTAACGAATGAAAACGTTCACTAACAGATCTAAACGAATGAACGTTCGCTAACTAAACTAACCTAATAAAATAAACCGGGTTAAAAGCAAAACCAAAATTAAAAAAATCAGATCGGGTTATACCGGTTCGGGCAAGAAAAACCGACGGCGACGGTTGACGGCAGCGGCGTCTCCGGCGACGATTGGCGGTGGCGCGGGGGCGGCAACGCGGGGCGGCGGCGGCGGGCGGCGGCGCGGGGCTCGGCAGGCGGCGGCGCGGCTCGGCGTCGGCAGCGGGAGGCGCGGCTTGCGGCGCCGGGGTTTGATGAGGAGGTGGGGTCGGGGCCTCGGCCTTATAAAGGGCCGGGGGAGGGCGAGGCGGCTTGTAGGAGGGGGCACCGAGCGGTGTCCCGCTCGGACACGGCGGTGGCGGCGCGGCGTGGTGGAGGCGGACTCTGGCGGCGGTGAGGGGAAGGAGGCGCGCTGCTGGGCCGGCTGGGCTTCGGCCTAGTCGGTCCAATTTTTTCAAACATTTTTTTATTTCAGACAACAAAAATAAAATAAATAGCAAAATAATAAAATTATTTATATGCATATAATATATCAAAATTTTCATAAAAAGATTTTCTACAACATGAACATTTTTCTAACGTCAAATAAAATCCACAAAAATTTAAATAAAGAAAACAGTGCTACTGTTTATTTAAAAATCCAATAAAAACATTTTAAAATGCCAAAAAAGTTCAAATTTATTTCTCTGCAATTTTCTAATGTAGGGAATCATTTTACCCTATTTTCCATATATTTTATTTTTGGAGAAAAATATTTGAATAAAAACCAAATAAATCAAAATTGAAAATGATTTTCAAAATACCTTCAAAGGGACTTTAAATTTGATTCTTTTAAACTTCCAACTCATATTTCATATGTTTTGAAGAAGTCATTTTATCTTCTCTCATGAAAATCATTGAGTTGCATAAAGTTTCTGAATTTGGAATATTTCCAAATGGGATTCAAATATTTTCAAAAACCCTTTTTCATTTAATTAAATGGAAGAAGTCATATCATCTTCTCTCTAGGGATTTGTGATGAAATAAATTTGAATTCATGGGGATCATAAATGCAAAATGAAAGTTTGGGAAAGTCCTTTTATTCACTCTCATTTAACTTTCAAAAAGTTTCAAATTTCACTCAATTTCACACAAGCAACACACCACAATCAAACAAACGATCAAAACTATATATTTACTATAACATTCCAAAATTTAGAATTTTGGGATGTTACAAACTTACCGCCCTTAAAATGAATCTCGCCCTCGAGATTTGGAGAGGCTAGCAAGAAATAGGTTAGGTTCGGGGGTCTCCTCAAAAATCCATTGATTGGCACGAAGGTCTGGGGTGCTACCACCCTTAGAAACATGGTTACGTTTCCATCAAAACTCACATATGCCATCTTTATCGTTGACAGTGTCGATCTTCTCAGATCTTCAAGATAATTCCTTCTCTGGGCCCTTCCGGTAGTGGCATAAACTTTTCCTCAATCCTTGTGTCCTTTCATCTTGGCAAGGTTCTTCCGAGACTGGTTCTTCTTAGCTGACAGGTCTGGCGCCAATACTAAACAAGTATCGATATCTCATGGTGGTCATCAAACAACTTGACTGGGTCTCTGCAGAAAACGGGTCTGGGCTTCATTCTCATCGTATGACCTACGATTGGCAACAACTGCCTTGTACAAGGGAAAATTGTCATACCATTCTAAGGTTCAATTAGGCTTAATATCGCTGTCTCTCTACTATGGGTAAGTCACTCAGATTTTCCATCCCACATAGCAAGGCGAATAATAAGAGTAAGTCGGTATGGTGATCAATCCATCCCGCACCCAAATCATTACCTTGTACATGGTTTAGCGAATCTCGCATTCTAACACTCGGTCATCCTCACAAGCATTGCAGAATTTCTCTTGTTGAGAACCAAGTTCCGATAAATCCATGGATTCTGCAAGCCAAACAAAAATCTATCGTTCCTTCACAACTCTAAGGTTTTGCGTACTTCCTATAAGATCGTCTGTTGATAAAGGCATATCCTATTTTAGGGTTTTTCCTTCAGCAAGAGTGTGCTTGCTTCTTGGCAGGTCCTGGAGCCTGTGGGTTATGGCCCATCTCATCACTTGTAAACCTTGAACTCATCATCGGGGGAGGCAACTGATCATTATTCCAATATCCAACTTCCTAGCATTCTTAAAGCCATCCAATGGTATTGTCTCTCTTCCTTCTATTGGTACCAAACTAAGACGTGATTACTTAGACTCATCATGGAGTTACAATTGCTCCATATTACCAACATTCTACCTCCTTTATATCCAATAGCACTTCATCCTTTCATACTCTTGGGGTATCCCATATATCGAGATAAACCTCGTACTTATATTGTCCGTAGTCCACTCCGTGGAATATCCTCATCTTTTCCAGGGGTCAAGTGTCCTCATAGGGTACTACCGCCCTTGAAATGCACAATTTCATCCATAGACCATATTTCTCATATCCTCGAAAATGGTAAAAATCTTTCTTCATAGAGTAACAACTCATAAAATCCAAATCAGTACCAACGATCCTAACTTTATTGATTCCAAAGTTATTACGATCTCCTGCATTTCTCATTACATGCCTCAACTCAACACCTCAACACGGAAAAAGATATGTTCCCACTACTACTACTATATTCCTTTTTTGTCACAACTATTTAGCACGAGTCTCCTTCTCATTGGGACAATCCCTCGCAAAGTGCCCTGCTTCATTACAACGAAAACATATTTCTTCGGACATGTCTCGAGGTTTCCTTGTGATTACATAGCCTCCTTGGGTCCTCAGCTTCCTTTTTGGGCAACCACTGAAGTAGTGCCCTAAATCTTTACACTCGAAACATGTGATATGACTCAGGTCCTTCTTTGTAGAAATTGGGTTGTTCCTGGAATCCAATCTATTTCTCTTCCTGGACTTTTTCGTGCCAATCAGGGCTTCTATTTCCTGTGGGTCATACTCTGCTTCCACTGTCGGGAATGCTACTAGATCCCCCTTCAGACAATTCTGGGAGATGTTTCCTTCTTCTACACACGAATAGCAAGACTTGGTGCAGGGTTTAATTGGGTCTTCTTCGGGTGTGTCCTCCACCTCTTCCTTCATCACAGGTTCTTCTAAAATTTACATGAGGGCTCCTTTCATTGCTTCTTTCTTCTACTGGATGGTTCTTTGTACCATGAGGTAAATGTGACACTGAGCAGGGAAGTGGGTAGTCCCTTCACAAAAGAAACAAGTAACATGCCTAGTTGGGCATTCTTCAGCTGGGTGACTTACTTCACAATGAGGGCATTCATCCTTGTGTTCTTTATGGTGGTGTCCTATTTCTCCACAGAGCTTGCATGCACAAGGTTTCTTCATATCCTTTCCATAAGACTTCAATTTCTGGGACACAAGCCGAGACTTCAGCAGAGTCAACTTAAATTATTTCCAAGTGGTTACTCCTTGCCATCCATTGATGGTTTGGTACATACTCCACCAAGTAGCAGCACCTCTTTCAAAGCACTGAAGTGCATGCTGGGCCATATCCTTTCCGGCTATAGTGTTATTATTCATGTGGTCTTCCATGTTCTGAATCCATCGGTCCATTTCCCATAGAGTCATCGGTCCAGAATATGAGTCCATCTCCATTCATCCTCTATTGGTTCCAAGGCTTTTGGGGTGATATAAGAGAGATAGAGAGGGATACACACAATACAAACAATAGTTTTGAAGAGACGGTTTTATTTTGTGGCTGTCGGAAAAACATCAAACAAATGACAGCTCACAATCGTCGCATCTAACGTAGGTATATAACAGGGGTTTGGTCCTCTAAAGGTCAATAAATATTTGAAAGTCGTCAAACTCTTCAAGTCTTGTTCATGTCTCTGGTGCCTTCTTCCGATCGTGCTTGTCCTTCTCAAGTTATTTTGCCAGATCATCTCTGTTGACGCGAAGTCTCTCGTGACGTCCTTTAATATTCTGGAGTTGCGTTCCACACTTCTGGGTTTCAACATCCTTCGCATGAACCATGGTCCTACTGTCCTTCAGTTCCTGACGAATCTCCGGTATCACGAGGTTTCGCTCCTCCAGCTTGGCTACTTTCAGCTTCTGGGTCCTGAGTTCTTCATGAAATGCTTCCTTGTCAAATACGGCTTTCTGAAAGTCCATCAAATTCTTGATGTAATACTCCAGATCCTGGTGATACACCAGCTAAGGTTAAAACTTCATTTTTTTTTGCTGATAGGTGCTCCATTAGCCCTTTTGTCATCCAATCCTTCTGAAGAAATGCATGCTTAACTCAGCACGATGACAATTTCATAAGCGGGCGATGGCATCATGGATAGTCGTGTTTATGCCCATGTCATTGCCATGAGCTATCGCTCCATGTTCCGGTCCTTCTTCGACACTTCTTGGTCTTGGGTATTGACAGCTTCAATAGTCTGACAAGTTCCATAAGGGTAGCCTTCCTAGGTCATACCAAATCTGGAAATTCTTCAGAGCCTTCAAATTCTCCTAGTCTTCGGAGTCTTCAACCATTGTAGTTTCCATTATTATAATGCATGGTAAAATCCTCTTCATTCCGAAGTGGTCTTAGTTGTCCGATATCTTGTACTTCTTGGAGTGGTCTCATTAGTCGAATCTTCGGGTGGTCAAAACGGGAAAAGGGGTAGTCTAACTATTTGAGATGAGAGGAAAAATACTTGATAAAGCTTAGAAAAGATGAGAGTTAAGGGATCTCTTTTGAAAGTAAAGTTTAGAGAAAAACTTTCCTATGGGCTTGCCATTTTCTAGGGACATGTCCTACAGTCAACATGTGCTCTGATACCATCTTGTAGCGACCCGGCCCAAATGGATCGAAGTCTCTATGCTTAAGTGTCATCCTTGGATCGGTATGCTGACACACACAGTACTCGAGGATTTATAAGAGAGGTAAATCACATGTATAAAGTAACGTAAATACTATTACCTCAAATCCATATAGTGGAAGTAACAACAAAGTTGTGGAGTTCCCAACAACACCGACGGCAAAGTTGAGTGTAGACATTGTAACCCTAATGTATCACTTACTCGTCGTAAAAAAATCCTGCAACATGAGACGTTGCAGCCATGTAGGTTAGTACATTGAATGTACTGACAAATTCATACCATAGGATAATGATGAACAAATCTATCACTACATGCATATTTCGCTGGTGGAGGCTCTAAGTTTAATTTTGCATAAAGCTAATTTTTCCCTACAACAAGGAATAAATTTTATTTACTACTAAGTTAAATTACCCATATTGAGGAGATAACCCCAACTCAACCCCAAAAATCACCAAATCATTAATAACCCAACAATTTATTAAATAGAGTGATGAGATCAACCAATAATTCAAATACCAGATACTCAAAATTATCCATAATCGGGGACACGACTAATCATGATTAGTTTGTACACTCTGCAGAGGTTTGCGCACTTTTCCCCAAAGGACTCGATCTCCTCCGTTGAATTTCTCGCACTGATGATGTTTGAGAAACAGATGATCGAGACACAGTCTTTCCGAAGAGGCCCCCTTAACCGATAGATAGGCTGGTACACCTACAAACACCTACATCTGCTAGCCTATCATGGAAAGGTTTCCCACAACTTACTCAACTATGCCAGAGCCCATAATGGCTTCTGGCTGCACATGGAAGTTTCTAGCATGAATAATCTTATGATCCCTTTGAGCCTGGGTGGCATTCCATAGGATGATCACATGGGTCCCTCTGGATCTCCTTGGACAACACTGGATTCCCCAGGTCCCCGGGCAAGCCACTGGTATATCCCCAGGGTGCCCCAACAAATCCACCCAGATGTGTATCCACCTTAAAGTTACCCTTAATTATTATCTCTCATAACTTGCATGATTCTCACATACCTATCCACTTCTACGAGCATGGCTAAGCAATAAGAGCATAAAGTATATTCCCGGAGTTGATAAAAGACAATAGGTTCCTACGTCATCAACTACTTAACCACAACCACATGTTTCACAATCCTACTCATGCAATGTTTGAAGGTTGAAACTAATGCATAAAAGCTGGGTATGAAAAATGTGATCAAAGTGTGAACATTCCTTGTACTGTTGATGAAGATTCGCCGCACTCATAACTCCAGATAGTTCTACTCGTCACACTCCGATCAATCTATTGTAAGCAAGCAATTGCATACATAAGCACTCATGCAAAAGAATCGAAGAAAAGGTCTCGGAAAACTTAAAAAACAAGCAATTAACTCTTGCAAAAGAAAACAATTTCTAAAAGTACCAAAATTAGGTGGATTTGTTCTTATCAGAATATTTAGGTCAAGAGCTTCAATTAGCAAAAAGAATCAATTGAATCTGAGTTATAAAACTCGAGTTATGAACAAAACAAGTTTGAATTCAAATCTATTTGAAATCAAATTTTTAAACATTGAAAAACATGTTTAAGTTGATTATATGAATAGAGGGGATCGTAACGAAGAAGTTGGCATTAGTTTCATTGGATTTGGATAAACGAGCAAAAAGTTGTGATCGTTTGAAAAACAGGGACTAATTTGTGAAGAAAAAATTATGAAGGGTCCCTGGCCGAAAATTAAACTAAAAAGAAAATTTTAACGAACGAACGTTCGCTAACAGAGACTAACGAACGAAAACGTTCACTAACGGATCTAAACGAACGAACGTTCGCTAACTAAACTAACCTAATAAAATAAACCAGGTTATATGGAAAACCAAAATTAAAAAAACGGATCGGGTTATACCGGTTCGGCCGTTTCGGGCAAGAAAAACCAACAACGACGGTTGATGGCAGCGGCGGCTCCGGCGACAGTTGGCGGTGGCGCGGGGTGGCGACGCGGGGCTGCGGCGG